>NW_028292148.1:0-27784 GCF_963383615.2 Lipophrys pholis
CCCAACCCCAACCCCAACCCCACCCAACCCCAACCCCAACCCCAACCCCAACCCCAACCCCAACCCCAACCCCAACCCCAACCCCAACCCCCCAACCCCAACCCCAACCCCAACCCCAACCCCAACCCCAACCCCAACCCCAACCCCAACCCCAACCCCAACCCCAACCCCAACCCCAACCCCAACCCCAACCCCAACCCCAACCCCAACCCCAACCCCAACCCCAACCCCAACCCCAACCCCAACCCCAACCCCAACCCCAACCCCAACCCCAACCCCAACCCCCTTTTTGGTCATGACAATCTAATCATCGTAAGAAATGACCTGATAACTAAAATAATTATACCTATGCCGATCATTAATCAAATAAAATTAACCCCACAATTCACAGACCCTATATGAATTTATATCATTAGTTTTGAATATCTGTGACGATTCAATTCTTGAGATTAGACTAGCACCTAAGACAAATAACAGTTCTCCTCCTTCATTATTATGACATTAATTTTCAACACTCTGATTTCGGGTGTTCAGTGAGTATCATGAAATCCTTGTCCAACCATGCAAACAACTATAAATCAGCTGAAGGAAAAATATAAAGCAGTGTTTGAGGAGTTCTTTCTCCCTCTTAGAAAAAGATCGTTAAGTCAAGAGTACAAGCAACAGTCAACAGAGAAGGATTGGAGAATGGTGAAAGCCATCGTACTGGAGTTTCTTGATAGTGTTGAGCTGGTTTATAAGTCAGAGAATCTTTCGGTCACAAGTCTACCAGTTTCTCGTCCATTTAGAAATACTTAGCGCGTAGACCCTGAAGCTCTCGCTTACTTAGCAATTGAGAGCAGGATTAATTCTTCTATTTTCATCGATGCTTGATGCTTAATGATATTGATAAATATGCAAATATTTATAGCGAAATAAATTAATGGGAAACTGTATGAAGTAACAAACAAATACAGGAAATACAGGAAATAAAGGAAATACAGGAAAAACAGGAAATACAGGAAATAAAGGAAATAAAGGAAATACAGGAAATACAGGAAATACAGGAAATAATAACCCTAGACCCTAAGTCCACCAACTGGATAGTTAACAAATGAAGCTCAATTTCTCAAACATCACCTTGCCCAACACCAAAAGCACCAATCCGACTCCCACCCAGAGTTCAGCCTGATTTGTTCATGCTTTTTTTTCGTATATACTTTTTCAATATCGATTCAATGGAAGATAAGGTGATCGCAGGGAAGTACAAACTGCAGGAGAAGATCGGCAAGGGATCCTTCGGAAAAGTCTATCTGGCCACCTATAAAGGGTTTCCCTATGCCATCAAGTTCATAAAAAAGGAAAACACAAAATTTTTTGAGTTCCTTGAAAAATATATCAAGGAATAAGCCAGCATACAGAAGAGTTTGAACCATCCCAACATTCTCAAGCTCTTCTAGTTCATCTAGGCCAAAAACTAGTACATTTTTGTTCTCTAGTACTGTGAAAAAGAAACTCTTCGTCATTTACTTTAGCGCAAGAAGTTCATGCCCTATCAAGATGTCCTGGAAATGATGAGGCAGGTGACTCTTGGTGTTGAAAAGATCCATGAAGCTGGCTACACTCACCGGGATATCAAACTTGACAACATCCTGCTCACAGAAATCAATGGCTAAGTCACTTATAAGATCAGTGATTTCGGGTTTGCGACAAGGAATGAGGGTGGAACTTTAGTGGGAACAGCTTAGTACATGGCCCCTGAAATCATACGGGAATGGGAGTACGATAACAAGGTGGATATTTGGGCTTTAGGAGTAATGCTCTATTACACTATGTTCCTAGAGAAGCCCTTCGTCGATCTCAAGGATATCTGTATGCAGTGTAATCCTCGTTACAGCTTAAAGAAGAATATGCCTGACAAGAAGAAGACACTTTGGAACGAGACTCTTGAGGAATTCTTTGAAAAGGTGTTTGTGGACAAAGCAGAGAAAAGGGTTGACTTGAACAATCTCTATCGCACTAAGTTTATGCTATAGGCGAATAACAATTTTAACCAGCGAAAGATTGAGACGCTTGAGAAGGAAGCACAGCTCACCAAGCCCAAGGGGGAGAATTAGTTGTACTTGCTGAACTACCTGTACCGCTATCAACTCATCCTCACCCTCATGAAAGGACTCCCCAAGATTCCTGTTTAGGCGAAATAAAAGCTTGTTTACCACTGTCACAAAGCCTTTTTGGTGCTTGGGTATGATCTAAACCTATGCCTCTGCTAGTCTAGACAGCCCAAGATGAACAAAGCCTTGGGATAAAAAGGTTGGTAAGAAGTCTTCAAAGCGTGCAAAGAGGAGATCAACAATTTCTTGCGATTGTACCATGAAATCAGAACGATGCAGAATGAGAAAGAATAGAAGGCAGGCACTGCAAAGGCATGGGAGAAGCAGATAAAAGAAGGTTTTGTGACATCGCCTAAGTAGCAGTATAGGAAGGTAATTCTTGAAACCAGAAAGCTTTGTCCAAAGGATGATCACAGGCACGAGCTGCGCATTTACCTGTTATTTATCATAAACTGGTTCTGTGAAGAGGACGGGACAGCCCTAAAGTTTTTGCCCTTCAAGGTGGATCAATTCACGAAAGAAGAGTTTAATGAATGGTTAGCCAGGATAAATGAATCCTCAGCCAGCAAAGTAATATCAGCGATCAAAAGCTAATTCAAAAAATGATTCCTTTCATATTTTAACAAGTCAAGAAGGTCGGCTGTGATATTTGTCCCAGAGTGAAGGCAGCTTGTAAATTCCTACTCCTGGGCTCTTGATCTGCTGAGGCTACATCCTTTTTCCCTTCGAAAAACTGTATCCCACTTTTCGCTCATTGTCAAATTAGCTTGAGGGCTACATTAAAAAGTCAACTGCCTTGTTGTTCTGCCACTCAAATTTTCGTTAACTTCGATACACAGGTATATTGCCCTGTGCACTGAACGCTGGTTGTTGTTGGCTTGTGAGGGTGCTACAATCGACTAAGACAGTTGTTATGCTCTGAGTAATGCTTTGAAATGCTGCTTTTCACATCAGAAAATTGTAGTTGGTTAGCAGGATTGATTATACTGCTTTTATCAATTTGAGACATGCTGTGCCGTCCTGCTTTCTTGGATAGAGATTGACCGGAGTTTTTGAGTGCAGGGAGGAATTTTATATCGAGATAGAGTTCACCCATTGATCTGCCTTGCTAGTCTTTAAGTATGACTGATTGGTCTATTGACTTATGTCCTTCTTTTATCCCTGAAATTAAAGCAATTCCTTTTGACTGCACTTTACCACCCTAACACAGTATCACCTGCAGCTCTTAATCAGCTTAGTAAACCAGTTCGTTGACTTTCATCCAGACAGGGTATTTGCCACGCTTCTGCATAACCTCAGTCTGTTTTGAAGAGTCCTTGAGTTTGAGCAAGACATGGCATTATGAGCATTCTTCCTTAAGGTTGCCTATGATGGAAAACACTCTCAATCTACCAGAAATAACTGAGGGTTTTTATTATTCCTTTTTGTGCAACAAAGTATCAAGTGAATCCTTTGGAATTACTGCCTATTTGCTCACCTCTCTTTCAACCGTCTCAATTCTTTTCATCGAAATTGTGCTTTGTTGTTGTGGGAGTTTTTTCTCACCCTGGACTGTCATCTTAAAGCTCAGTTTGCCAACGGGCTTGTATGAAAGGTTGCGGATATCGACAATCTTTGTGTGATTGCCCTTATCATAGCCATGCACTCTAAGTTACCCTTCCAGTACAGTCATTAGGTAGGTTTCTGGTAGCTGCTTCTCACGCTACTGCTAGAGAATTTCAATGTCAACCTTGCCTCCCTCTTATATTTGTAGGTGCAATGAATCAGGCCAAGTGTAACACCTGGCTGAGTTTTAGCTGGCGAGTGCAGTTTTGATGATAGTTTTATCAAAGCTGACCTTGAGCATTCTATCCTTTCCGGTTTCAAGGCCATCAACAACCTGGAAAACTATTTTTTCAACAGTAACTCTGAATTTTTGGTGTGCTGCTTGCATTAAAATAAACTTATACTAAAACTTAATGACAGTTTGAGAGTTAGCATTGAACATTCTTCTGATCATTTGTTAATTCATTTAATATTGACTGTTATCAGCTAGAGAATTAGCTCCTTTAAAGTCTAAACTCCTGCCTTTCTTGCTTTCATCGCCTTCACCAAACCCCTTTAGTAAACTTGTTGGTCAGGATTTCTTGCCAGTTCGTTCAACTGCCCTTTCAAAATCTCTAGTAGAATCTCTTTTTTCCTTATTATCATCAACACACCTTCAACCATAACTTTCATCTTCTACCTTAGTCTGCCATCTTCCAAAGCATGGGAAGCCTGATGAAGTCTTTGCTGGTATATCAACTCCTCAGGTAAGGACAGTGGAAAGTGAACTAGCAGCGAGGAAGTTTCTTGATGAATATCCATTTATCACTAAATTGCACTAAAAATTTCAATTCAAAGGTTAAAGGTCTACTTCCTTGTCAAATGATGCGCGCCCCTTGGCAGAATCCTGGAGTGCAGATTCTTTATCATCCTGCTATCGTAGTGCTACTCGCTAAGCAGAGGCATGAAAATGCGCTTCATATCTTCAAAGCCCAATTTGCTAGAATCCAGCCAGTAGCCAGGCTTGAGTTTTGCTCTTCCCTAACAAGCACATGTGATGTAATTTTGCTCCTCCTCTGAAGAGCACAAACCCTCAAAGAAGAAGAGATAGTTACCTTGTTTAAAATTGTTCAAAAAGAAGACAGTCTAATAACTGGAGATTTTGCCTGTGTACTAAAACCTGGTCAGAATGATACTTGTTCTTCTCGATTTCGTAGTACACTTTGATACTAATCTTTGAATAATCCACTCTCCTTGACTTCGATTATAGTGAAAACACACCACTTCCTGAACTGGTCACAACCAACATTGCCGAATACACTTTTTTTTAACTGTCCTCAGGGATAGGGATTGGAAGGTTAGTGTGGTAGTACTTGAGGTATGTGTTTAGGATGGTCGCTCTGATGAACTATAGCTTCACATCAACCCATTTCATATAGAATTAGCGTCCAATATGATTTCTGATCTTCAAGACAGGCTTGAACCCATCCGTAGTCTCAACAGAACTGATTCCTACAACTCTGATAGTTTCATGCTTATAGTCTTACAATAAAATCTGCTAAAATTAGGTTAGCTCATTGACTCTGCGCATTAATAGCCTGTAAAACTGATCAGGATTAGATTCCAAGTTATATCTCTTGCTGGGACTAGCAGTCAGCAACTTTATGTACTACTGGAGACACTATTAGTTGATGTTTTTCTGGGTTGCCTAGAACAGAGCTTTAAGCCAGTTGTCACTTCTGATTATGGACAGGCACCATTCCCCCTTGATGCAGGTGTAAATTCCGTAGCCCTAGGGAGTGGCCCTAAAAGCATTTTCAAAGAGCCTGGTTATGTACTAGCTAGATAAATTGAATAGAAGTTAAACCGCAGTTAAGAAAGCAGGAGTGTATTCTCCTTGACTCTTGGCTGCAGCTATATCAGTCTCGATGCAAGAAGGGTCGACTGGCATATCACCAGCCCCACTCTGCTGACAGATCAGTTTGCAGGAGTTGGCATTAAGGGGTGGGCTGATTAAAAACTTTTTTATTTTGGCATACTTATATCCAGGGTGTTCTTCATCCTCCTAAAGCCGGGCTGTCAGCTATTCGATATCTGATTTCTTGAAATTCATGAAGCGGGAGTGGTTGCGAGCTAATCCATAGCTCTTTGAAGATTTATGATCACCTATTCTTTGAGAACTTTAGTCTAAGTCTTTTTGAAAGGACTAGTTTGATCTGATATTTCTGAGAGATCTTGGGGTTTCGTCATGTAGATCTTGTTGGCCAAGCCAGAGCCTACTAGCAGATATGGACTGATTGATAGGGGATAAAGCTCCAGTAGTGAGCTGCTACTAATACTGAATGCCTATGTTCTACATGAACTTGGTCTCTGTGGCTATGTTGACCATGTCCTTTTTAGTATTATAATGGATCTTTGATTAGTCGATGATTGCAATCTTACTAAGTCTCATCTTCTTTTATTGTTAGTTGATCTTTTATTGCGGTTGAGTGCTGGATAGGATTAGATCATCTTTTTGGCTCAAAATGGCTTCCTTCTTAGCATCTATTCCTTAGTCTTTAGTGCTGTCCTAAATCAGAATATCAGCATCTTTATTCTTTTTTAACTATCCATTGCTCCCTTACTATCCTGTCTTGCCATGCTTTAATATAGCTTGATTGTGTGATTTGCCCTTTTATTTTTATTACTCATTGCTGCTATTATTATAGTTTCTACCTTACTCTTTTTATTTTGTTGTTCTTTTTCCCTTAGTCTTGGACAGACCTTCTATCTCACCTGTGTACTGATCAGTTTCTCCTTCTCCCATCTTCGCCTTTGCCTTTGCCTTTGCCTTCGCTCTTGCCTTTGCTTTTGCTCGTTCTCTTTCACTCTCTCTCTAGTCATTTTATGAGCAGCTAAATCCCTCCTCTTTAATATCTTAATCACCGTACTGTTCATGTGCTTTATTTTATGCAGTTTTTTTAATGGATTTTTTTGATGAAGACAAATGCTTATCCTGCACTTTTCTTTATTCATCAGAGAGTGACTAATCTGGACTTTAATATTTCTTTCCCTTGGTACGTAGCTTTGAAGTTTTAGATGATGCTTTTAACAGAGATCCATCATAATTTTATTCATCCACTTAATTATCTTATTCCCTTTCTCCTCTTCTATTCTTTTAAACTTTCTTCTTGTTAGAAGCTTAATCTCTTGAATATTATTAATCTTAGTGTACTTAACCTTACAAGTGAGGTTGCTTTTTGCGACTCCTTTCGTCCTTAGTTACCCTAATCTTCTATATTTAAACTTTATTTTTATCATCTTATTCATTTAGCCTCTCTTTATATTTCTATTGCATGTAACTTTTGCTCTTATTGTCTATTCCCTATTGCTAATGCTTTTTGCTCTTCTCATGCCTGCCTTATTACCCATAAAATTTACCAAATCCTTACTTAGACATTCTGTAATCTTTCTAGTCACTGCTAATTTGATCTTATTATCTCTCATCTCCTTACTTGTATATCTTAGAGCCCATACCATCTTTAGACCTCTTATGGTTCACCTCACTTTACTTATACTTCTTATGACCTGTCCCTTCAATTCTTTCCTTGTACTTCTTTTTCATCTAATCACTCCCTTCCTTGTACCTGCTGTTCATCTCATCACTACCTTACTTGTATCTTTTATGTCCTGTCTCATCATGGCCGTCATTTATCTCATCACTGCTTGACTTGTACCTCGTATCTCCTCTTTAATATCTCTTCTCATCATTACCTTACTACCGTTTGCGACTCATTTTGCTTTTTTTGTGCCTCTTATGTTCGGTCTCATCATTGCTTTCTTAGTACCTCTTCTCATCATTACCTTACTACCGTTTGCGACTCATTTTGCCTTTTTTGTGCTTCTAGTGCTCGATCTCATCATTGCTTTCTTAGTACCTCTTCTCATCATTACCTTACTACCGTTTGCGACTCATTTTGCCTTTTTTGTGCTTCTAGTGCTCGATCTCATCATTGCTTTCTTAGTACCTCTTCTCATCATTACCTTACTACCGTTTGCGACTCATTTTGCCTTTTTTGTGCTTCTAGTGCTCGATCTCATCATTGCTTTCTTAGTACCTCTTCTCATCATTACCTTACTAATATCTCATCTTATCAGTGCCTTTCTTTTCTCTCTTGTGTTCAGTTTCATTATTTCCTTATTTGTGCCTTTTATGCCTTATTTCATCATCGTCTCCTTACTCATTCCTCTTGTGGATCAGCTCATCTGTGCCTTTCTGGTGCCTCTTGTGACCCATCTAGCAACCTTCCTTTAACCTCGGATACCTTTTATGGCTTTTTTCATCATAGCTATCGCTGCCTTACTCATACGTATTGCGACCCTTGTTGCCTGCTTCATCTCTACCTTAACTACTCTCATTATTTTTCTTATGGCCTTTTTCAGACTTGTATCTCTTGTCCTTCTTATTCGGAATCTACTTGTGCCTAGACAGAATGTGTTATTGTGAGCCATCCTGATCCTCAACCTACTAGTCCTTAAATTACTATTTGAATCTCTTGTAGCTCTTCTGATCACCTTACTGCTTGTAGTTCTTTCTATGTTTGTCTTATTTCTGGTATCCTTTATTACTTTATTACGTGTAGAGTTTGAGGTTCTAGCCTTACTTTTCATATCCCTTCAAGCTGTAACCCTCCTGTTAGTGATCTCTTCCTCTCTGTCCACTTTGATGCTTGACACGGCTCTTCTGACTCTTGTCTGTATTGCCTTTTTACCGACTATACTGATTGTCAATCTCACCATCTATAGTTCCTTCTAACATCCTTTTATAATCTCCTTATTGTTTGTCTTATGCCTTAAATCTTTTACTGTCTTTCTTATTTAAATGTTGCGCATCCTATTGCGCATCCTATTGCGCATCCTATTGCTCATTACTAATATAGCTACAGCTCTACTATCCTGAATCCTGCTGTTATCTATGCCTTTAATACCCTTTTTTTTATGTCCTTTTTTACCCCTCCCTATACTTATAATCCTTCTGTCCCTTTCTGCTAGCCTGTCGCTATTAGTAAACTTGGAATGATTCTTATCGCTCATCAGAATCTTCTTCAATTTACTTTTCCCAGGGAAAAAATTTTATCCTTTTGTCTGCTTTATTGCTTCCCTTGCTGTTCAGCTTTGTCTTTAAGTCCTTACCAGTTTGATTGGCGGTTGGACTGGTATGATAATCCTTATTTTTTCTTACTCTCTAACTTGAGATCTATTATATCGAAGATCGATCGTACTTCTTAGGCGATTTCTTTGTGGGGGATAGTTTTTGAGTCTAACCTCTGGTCTGTTTTTTATAAATATGATAGACTCCTTATCTCTCATCCCTAGATTTGTCGTAGTTAATGTACTAACCATTTGATAGATAACTTGAGCTTGTATATGGGTTTTGATTTTGAGGGCTTATTAATTTCAGCCCAGATTTCTTATGCTTCGTCTTTTTGTTGTTCATCTTCGTCAGACCTGGACCTTTGCCCTTAACATCCTTTGTTCCCTACTTGTCTTCCGTGGCTTTAATGCAGCTAGATTATAATTTTGACACTTCTTATTAGTTGTACTACTCTTCGATCTTAGAAGGCAATCGATCTGAAGATTAACCAGGCTGTTTGATGATGTTACTGACTATCTTCTTCAATCGATTCATGGACACACTTTAATTACGCGAAGATTAACTATTAGAACTAAGGATTTGAACTAATGATTTCTTATCCTTTCTTTCTGTCAGGACCACTGTCTTTTCGCTATCGCCTTCAGACTGTTTTTAAGCACTCAGGTCATTTTTCTTTTCTTGACTTTGTTCACCTCTCATATGATCAGTGCCTCTCCACCGATGCTTTTTTAATTTATCAGATTTAAGCTAGTTTACTCTTCTTTGTCTTTGGTTGCCGTATCTTTTGTAAAATTCATTCAAGTAGGGTTAAGCCACTCGCTTATGGAACTTGTGAGGAAGACTGCTGCTTCCTGGTGATTTTCGGAACTGTTTGAATTCTGGATCGAAAGTGAATTCCTGGTCTGAATTTAAGACCTTAGGCAAAACCTCCCTTCCGCTGGATTTCTGATTGCTGGTGCTTCTGACTTCCTGCAAGTTCTGTAACAATTGATCATTTTTCTTCTAGAGCTAATCAATGTGCTAGTCCAACTAATCAAATTTCTTCCTTTTTATTCTTTTTGAACCATCAAAAAAGTTTGCCTAGGTGGCATAATATTCAGAAATTCTTCCATTCTAACTACCTAAATTGCCTTCCTTTGTTAACTGCCTTGAACCATCTTTATATCTAGATTATGAGTAAGGAACTGACCTGAATTGTCTTGGTGGTTGTCTCAATGGCTTGGAGGGTCTGGAGTGAATTATATATCGGTTGTGGTTTATTAACTAGTTAGCCTTAGGCTAATTATCTGCTCTGCAACAGTCATGGCAATGACTTTTTTTGGGTCTAAACAATCCCTGATAAATATTCCTTTGTTAGGGAGGAGAAACCACAACCTTCTGCATGAGTGCCTTTCGCCGTTTAATAGCCTCCTCATCAAGAACAGTAGTTGCTATTCTTTGCTCAATAAGCTGAAGCAACTGATAGGTCTACATCATGTTTTACTACTTTTAGTTCTTAGAGATGATCTGTCCATCGAGCTTGATTATTAAGTATTGTTAGTCGGTGTGAACAATGCACATGTAGATGGTGATGTGATCTCCAAATCGTCCCAACCCCAACCCCAACCCCAACCCCAACCCCAACCCCAACCCCAACCCCAACCCCAACCCCAACCCCAACCCCAACCCCAACCCCAACCCCAACCCCGTTTCTATCTCGATGACTGGGGTACATGAATATTTTATTTTTAACAAGCAGTGGAGATATGCTTGAAATAATAATTTTGTCGTTAATTTTGAATGCAAAAGAAAAAGGAAGAAAAGAGGGAACACAATATCCTCCTTTCTGTACGAATGAGGCCCATTCTCTATTAATTCTAGGATTAAGTAGCCTGGGGAATAGAGGATTCCTCGCATAGCCTATTCTCCCTTCAACAACATTCAACCGTACCAACTGCAGACATTCCCGGGCTAATCGTCAAGCGTCGATATGCTGACGCATACTACAACTACAAGTTCGCATTTGATAACGTCTTTGGCCCAGAAGACACAACAGAGATGGTCTACAAGGGCTGTTGCAGAGGGTTAGTGCGGTCAATTTTGAAAGGGTACAATTGCACAATCTTCATGTACGGACAAACCACCTCTGGCAAGACTTACACAATGATGGGTACTCCCTAAAACCCTGGGGTTTTGCCATATTCACTTCACGATATATACAGTGAACTTAAGCAGTTCAAAGATGAAGGAGGAGAGTATGAAATTGAAGTGAGTTACCTGTAGATCTATAACTAGCAGATCAACGACTTGCTGAACCCAGGGTCTATGAATCTAAAAATCCATGAGGACTAGAGCAAAAATATTGTAGTTCAGGGTCTTAAACAGTGCAAGGCAGACAATTTCAATAAGGCAATTTTCCTTATGCGATTTGGATAGGAACAGAGATGTTACAAGGAAAAACATATCCATGACCACTCCTCTCGTTCCCATACCATCTTCCAATTAAAAATTACTCTCATCACCTCTGATAGCTAACATCCTGAGCATGTCATTCGCCATCATTCGAATTTGAACATGGTTGATCTAGCAGGTAGTGAGAGAATTCAAGATGAGGATTCCAGGCCTGAAAACTCAGACTAGACAGGATACATCAACAAAAGTCTGTTCATACTCTCTAACGTCATAAACAAACTTGCTGACGGCAAGAAAAAGTACCATCTTCACCAGAATGCATATCCCATATCGTGATTCAAAGCTGACCAGATTTTTAAGCAACTCTCTTGGTGGCAACTCAAAAACAGCAATAATCTGCACTGTGTCGCCTGCTGCTATGAACTTTTATCAGACATTGAGCACCTTGAGATTTGCTTCTAGAGCTAAAAAAATCAGCAACAATCCTTTGCCTAACCAAGAAAAATCCACTTTTCCAGATCTAACTGAACTGAAGGAAGAACTTTCAAACAAATCACAATAGATCTAAAAATTAAAAGCAGAGATCACCAGGCTTCAAAATACTAAGCCTGAACCACCACCACCAGCTATTAAGCATTCCCCCACAAAACCAATCTAGCAGTCCTATGTAAGGAAATTGTTAATTAAATTTTAGGGCAAGTTGGGCAAGGAAAATTACAGTTCCCATGCCATTATTAACTGGAAGGACAAGGCTTAAAGTTTAATTGACTAGTATTAATAGAACATACATATTCTACAGGAGAAGTATCATTCTGCTTTGACCAATCTTACTGAGAAGGAGCTTAACAAGACCTACAAGGAATAAGAAGGTCTTCATTCATTGATAGCAGATGGCACTCTGTTCAATGACATCAAGGTCAATGACATCCTATCACCTTAATACTATCTAAACATGGTGCCATCTGATCCCCGTCAGCACCGTAAGAATTTAAGGACAGCATTCGAATAGTCAAAGGCTTCATTAGTAGAAAAGTACCAGGTAGTAAAGTAAGACAAATCGTTACGGAAAGAGCAGATAAGCAGAGTTTCAACTCTGTTCGATAACAAGTTGAAGGTGCTTAATCTTGCCTACAAAGATGCTCTTGACTAGATGGCTACAAGCTGATTGATAATGTTGTTTTCAATTGATGATTTCTAATTAAGTCATAAAAGTAGGAATTATGAATCATAGTGTCCAACCATCTGCCATCCATCTAGCAGCTGTTTTTATTTGGGCTTTCGTAAAATCCGTAGGTATAAACTGCCTTTACTGTTTGGTCTCATTTTTCTGAGTGAGGCAGATGCAGATGTGCCAATTTTGGTGACAGAGAGTCCCCAGTTCTCCTTTTCAAAGCCATGCCTATACATTATCTGGTGCCTTGACTTCCTATCAAACTGTGGGAACAATCCGTTATGATGGACACTTGCCATTCTCTTCCGAGGAAGCATCAATAACAGTTTATGATTAAATTTATTATTAAAAAAAGTAGCTTGATATTTTGTACTACTATCACATCACCATAACCTTTTGGTCTTTCTGTGCTATTTGCGCAGTCTGTTGGGCAGATACTTGCCGAATCTCCATAAGTCTCCCCATCGTAGTCTTCTCCCTTTGCGATAGGTTTCTCCTTGTACCCGCGAAACCACTCTTCTTTCATGCTTTCCCTCTGAAGTGCACAGATCAATCAAAAAATGTCCTCCCCTCTTCATCAAAGGGAATAGCACCCTATCCCAAGTCCTTACCCGATCCTGGAGCTTAGGCTATCCTTCACCAGGCAATAATAACTTACCATGTAGCTAAATTTCTCATATATGGTGTCTTTTTCCAATGGATATTTCGGCATTATCTGTCTAGGGTAGTGTGACACTGGTTGATCAAAATGGCACCATTTACTTGATCTTGCTAAAGGGCATTCTCTCCTGTGAGGGCAAGGGGCTACAATATCCAGTCCTTTATCTATAGCCCAAGTTCTTACATCATGAGCGAATCTGAAGCCTAGTACTGTGCCAGGCTCCACTACAACCAGGAACCCTCCCGGTCTCACCTTCATTAAGAGGCTTTCTAACAGCATGATTCTAGCAGTAGAGCCAGGCAGCTCTTGCAAGACATTACCAACATAGACTACATCAAAGTCTTTGAAGTTGGCAAAGGAGAATCCTTAGGAGAGGGAATTAAGCCATGTAGTTTTCTTGAGATCCTGTGTCAAGTGTTCGCCCATTTTTTTCATGGCTAAATTTGCCTATACTGCAAATATGTGCTCGTAGTCAGGAAAAATGTCAGAAAAGGCGTAGAGGGCTGAGCCCTGACCTGCTCCAAAATCTAACATTCTTTTGAGAGGCTCTTTCATGTACCGGTACTTGATTTAGGCGAGTATTCTACAAGCAACTGCAAAGCTGCCAGGCATGCTCTTGTACAGATAGCCAAGAGCCATATTCTGGGTATAGGTGACTATTCCAGTGCCTGCAATTTGTCCACGAAGGGCATTCTAACTAACCTTTCGATATTTTGATAGTTGCTTTTCTGTGTTTCTGTATGTGAGTGCCTTTTAAGGACTACCCAGATAAATCTTTTTTTAGTTTTCAGGTAAGGATTTGTTCTGGTTGTTGTCGGCGAAAGGTATGAATCTTGTTACATCTCCTGGCTTTTCTTCAGGATGCAAATTGTGAAAAAGCAACTTCATCTCAGCTGACAACTTGCGGACAGTCTTAGCCTCATATTTTGTAAAAATCTGCTGTGCCCTTCTAAGAAGAGTGGGAGGCAATTCTTGACGTTGGAGTCGAGCCTTTTCCATGAACTCTTCGTCAATTTATTCAGGCTTGGCCCTCTCTGCCGGCTTATGCTTGTTTACTATGGGCTTCGGCTTGAACTCTGCAAAATTTCGCACCAGGATTTTAAGCTGCAAGAACATCCTCAAATCCAGATTATATTTTTGGATGTTACCACGAGTGGGCTGGATCGGAACGGGAGTGATGGGTAAGTCTATGTGCTCACATCTGATGACAGCTGGGTACAACCTCACTGTATTCAATCGTACTAAGGCGAAAGCTGATGACCTAATTACCAAGGGAGCTGCATGGAAGTAGCCTATTTAATTGGCTAAAGAGTGTGATACCATCTTCCTGATGCTCGGTTATCCAAAAGACGTGGAGGAAATGGTTCTTGGATAGAGGGGTATCCTGAATGCAATGAAAGCAGGGAGTTTGTTAGTTGATCACACTACATCCACTCCTGAACTAGCTGCCAGAATAGCTGAGGCTGCCAAATAGCGGGGAATAGAATCTGTTGATGCTCCTGTCTCTGGAGGAGACGTTGGTGCTAAATAAGCCAGGCTTACGATCATGTGTGGCGGCAATAAGGCCGGATACGAAAGAGCATGTTAGCTTATGAAGCATTATGGAAAAACCCTTCAGTTGACAGGTGTAGCAGGCAAGGGGCAGCACACTAAATGCACAAATCAGATAATATTGGCTGGCAACATGATCGGCATGGTTGAAGGACTGCTTTATGCTCACAAGCAAGGATTGGATCCTGCTCAAATCATCGAAATCATAAAAGCAGGGGCAGCCGGGTCTTTCTCTCTAGGAGTGTTAGGTCCTCGAATTTTGAAACGCGATTTTGAGCCAGGTTTTTACATTGATCATTACGTGAAGGACCTCTAGATCTGTCTTGGAGAAGCAGCAAGGGCTAACTTATGTCTGCCAAACCTGGCATTAGTGAGACAATTCTACTCCGGGTTGAAGGCACAAGGACAGGGACAGAAAGGGACACAAGCACTGGTGCGAGTGCTGGAACAACTGAACAACCACTAAATCCGATGATTATTATGATTATGATAAACTAAAAACAGATGTAAACGGATCCAATGATAGAACAGCTATGGTAGTTGAAGCAGAAGGATGCTTAGAGGACTAAACTTGTCTACCACTTACTTCATAATTTTGACCGTATACCTGATATGCCTGGCACCTATCAAAATCCACCTCTCAAACTCATGCGAAGAGAGGCTGACTAGCAAGAGGAACGCATCCGCATCCTCAAAATCAGCCTAGATTCAGCCAAGCCCAAAGAACTTCGGTAATTTGTTGCACATCGGAAAGAGAGCTCTAGGCGGAAGAGAGGAGAAGGGAGTGTGTGTGAAGCGTTGAAGGTCAACTGCTAAGAGATGGTCAAGAAGGAGTGGTCAATGGAGAGCGAGTTATTTGAATGATCAAATCCAGATACTCTCTTCAAATAAAACCTTCATTAGCCAATGTTGTTCCTGTATCTGTTTAGATACTAAGTGAGTTGTCTAATAGCCCCCTCATTCCTACTCCACAGGATTTCCTGAACCTTCTTGACTTCTCTCTACCTCTACCTCTACCTCAACTGCCTTCCCCTTTTGTTCTTTTTTTATTGTTATCTCTAATTTTATCTTTATTTGTACTGCCATCTTTCTCGCACTCTCTAGCCCAACTCTGAATTATCATTCTCTTTTTCCTTCTCTATGCTCTTCAAAGGCTGGTGCTGCTTTGACTAGCGCTTAGTTCTGTCCTTTCGCCGCTCTAGGATTTGAGGCAGTTTCAGCATTGAGCTTGCATTTGTTTTACGGGAAAAGACCTTGGGTTGATTTCTTTAATGCTCCTCAAGTAGTTGGCTTTGTGATTTTTTTAAGGTGCTACTGTTCCGCTATGAGGCTAAGTAGCGCTAAATGGACCTGATGTGGATGTATTTTTTGCTTCTGTAGTTGTCCTGTCTGTCAATGCTGCTTTCGTCCAGGTCAGTGGACAACCTAGAATGTTTGATATCTGAAGATTGAGGTTAAAGTTTCTGACCATGCAGTTCTGAATTACCAGTAAACTTACGACTTTGATTGACTCTTCCCTTTGATCTGTTCAGCTTAAGGATGTGCCAGGCGTGGCTGTATGCCAGGTCAGTTGCATACCGGAAATGTTTGAATATAGGTTTTATACAAAAACTCAACCTCTCATCAGCCAGATGCGCGATATTGTAGGGGAAGAACAGCTGTCCAAATTGGTTGTGATGGCCCCTATTGTAACGGCTGATTACCTATTCCTGATTGCCAATCAATCTTCTGCATAGCTGAGCGAACCGCAAAGCATTTTCAGAGGTGACTTTGACGTGATACAGTTTTTTGAGCAATTTGATCTCTTCATGCTAAAGTTCAATGCTCTGTTCCTTGATTTTTCTGAGCTGGTAGGCTGTGATGGAAGTGGAGGAGCACTTGATGAAATCAAGCAGGGAGCAGAAAATACGCTTACGTCTAGAAGAGAGCAGGAAGAGTTCCCTCTCCTCCTGGCCAGCTTGATCATTGTATGATATTCTGCATTCCATTAACTAATAAAATTATCACAGAAAAACTACTTACTATCCGTAGTATAATAATTCAAATGCTTGATGACAGCATGATTAGTGTTAGTATTGAAGCAACTCATTCACGTCTGTTGATCAATGTACCACCAGTGTGCTTTATTATCCATGGGTGTGCCATCATGTCGTTAAGTGTCATCCTACTGTCTCGGTGAGTCAACACTCGAACCAAAAAGTCACGCAGCTAGGCACTGAAATGTCCAGGGAACTTTAGGTCATAAGTAGTTATTCGCTTGAAAGTCTAGCCCTGAGTATTTGCCTAGAAAGGAGCCCTACCTGAATTGAGTTAATAGCAGAGTACTCCAATGGTCCAGATGTCAACTCGATGGTCATGCTCTCTGCCAGAAACCATTTCAGGACAGATGTAGTCCTTGGTCCCACAAAATGTACGTCGCTTGTTGTTGGGAGCGTGGATGGACCAACCAAAATCTGATATTTTGACCTATCCCTATAACTAGAGTAGGTTTTAAGGCTTGAGGTCTCGATGGATGACATGCTTTGAGTGGAGGTAGAGCATGGCTGAAATGATCTGCCGGATATAGTGTGCGGCTTGTGCTTAGTCGAATCTGTTTTTCTTCTGCTTCTTCAACTTCTTGTAGAGCTCACCTCCCGGCGCATATTCTAAAATCAGATAAATTCGATCATTGTCCCAGAAGAAGCCATACATTCGTAGGATATTCGGGTGCCGTAGATGGGACTGGATCTCTATCTCTCTTCGCACTTGGGAGGCCATCCCTTATCTTAGAAGCTGAGCTTTTGACATTGCCTTCAAAGCAACGATGTATTTGCTGCTCTTCTAACGAGCTAGGTAAACATGCCCTAACATGCCTTTTCCTAGAGGACGGCCAATCTCAAACCGGTCAAGCCCCCATTCCTAAGGATCGAACACCTTGGCAGGAGGTATAGGAATTGCAGGTAGGTAAGAAGGTTGGGATTCTGCAGCATCAGGTTGTTCCTAATCAAGAGATTAAGGATAAAGGTGAGGAGGTAGCCGAGAAGGCTGAGTGAAGAAGTCGATTCCCCTAAGAGGAGAGCACTCCTAATAGTGCATGTCTGGTTTTTTCTTGGAGAGGATGTCAAAGAGATCGCCGAAATGCATTCGAAATTTGATCGTTAGTGAAAATCAAAATGTGTGTGTTAATTTAATTTCGTTTGACTTAATAACGATTCCTATATGGCTGACTGATCGTTTATAACAACAGGGTTAGTTTAATAAGCTATTATTAAGGATGCATGGATATCTTTATTATTTTATATATTCACTATTATGGAGAATGTGGAGGAAGAAAAGGTGGCTGCTAGGATTGGACGCCTTTTCCTTCACTTTCTTTAGGGGATATCGCATGATGATCAGCGCACCATCCTTTCACAGCTGGGTGAGCCAGAACTCATACAGCGCAGACTTTAAACTACTCAGCCTTCCGTTATTAGGAAAACCAGGATAGCAGAAAGGTCCACTCCTGCCCAGCAATCTTTGCAAGCCAATTAGGGAACTCTACCTCAATAACCAATTCTATAATTGAAACTGAGGAACAACAAGGTGAACTACACCTAGCGCAACAACATGAATAAACATGGGAAAGCTAGGCTACCACAATATCTGTCGGAAAGGGTGTACCAGGGATAGAGAATGACCATGGTCAAGTACAAGTACAGGCCTAAGACAGGCAATACTCATCAAAATACTTAAAAGCCTTAATTCCTCAGGAAAGGCATGAGCGAACGAGGAGACATGGCCATTCTTCGAGAGGAAGAATCCATAGCCTCACACAAACTAAAAAGACCAGTGCCCAGGTTCTCCAGCAAAACCAGGATTTTCAACTCACCAGGGAATAAGTATTCACGTTTAGGCAAAGTAGTCAATGGCATTTATTACAGGATTCCAGACCTGCCTAGCAGAACCCCCTAACCTCGTAATACTCAAGTGGACTTTACTGGTGACTGGAGGGATCAGCTAGAGCAGCTCGATGAGGAAGAGGGCTTGAGTTAGCATATCTTGCTGAATGGACCTAGCCAGCCTGTCCAAGGCAGCATAACCAAAAGTAAGAGGGAAGATAGCAAAACTTCAAGCAGATATTTCTTCACTACAAAGAAGGTTAACCAAAGTCAGGAAAGTTATTCCAGCATGGCCCGTCGATAATTCATCACCAAAGGGAGCCTCACCTAGCTCAAAAAGAAAAACAGGAGTAGCTTGCTAAGCAAGCAGCAGAGAGAACGACTCCAACAATTCTTGGATTAGTAGAAAATAGCACTAGCAGAGCGAGAGTGCTAAGAAGCCGGCTGTCAGGCTAACAGCAATTTGCTAAGCAGCCGTATCTAAGATGAGGAGGAGTAAGAGTAGGAGTAGCCATACCAATTCTTTTCACAAGCAGTCATTGTCAGCAATAAATCTCTCAAGGAAGATAGCCCAGTCCCCATCCACAAAAAGAGCAAAGTCAGCAGCAGCTATGATGCTAAGAGCAAGGTCCTTAACATCAACTGCAGGTTGTTAGGCAAGTCTTTTCCTTATGCCAACTAGAGATAGCCTCACCTTGATCTTAACGTCCAAATGTTGGAACACCTGCCTCAGTATCAAGCTCAGGCTTTTCAAGCAGTGATGCAGATCGACTCCCGGATGATTCCACAGCTGTTTGACGGACGAACCAACCAGAAAGACAGCAGCTACACTTTCTTCACCTGCAAGCCACCTTTTTGCTGGCAGATAAAAACAATGAAAGCAGACAGTCCCTATGCAGCCCTAGCCTCTGTGATAGAAGAGGACAGCACATAGAAAATGGTCAGCCACCTGCTTGGAGTGCACTGCTCAGTTATCAGAACTGAACTGAAGCCAGACAAGGTATGGGAACTAGGTTCTGCAAGGAAAGAAATTGATGACAACCTCAAGGCTTATGACCATATGGTCTGTCTGCCCAAGATGTCAGCTGGCAACAAGGAGGAGGTCTGCATGATGGTGGATGCCGTCGAATGTGAGAGTGGAAGGGTGGTTGAAAGAGTTGTGAGATTGAGAAGAGGGGATGAAGACATCTGGATGATATTTAACCGATTCTGTTAGCATTTCGACAGAGTCATGCTGGTTCGATCAGGTAGCAATCTGTATCATCATTACATCACTGTCCCTGAACCCATCTCACTACAGCTCAAGACCTTTTACACTAAAATAGTGTGCTTCAATTCCTCAGTCTGCATCATCAGCCTGTGTGGAGGACACTGTGGCGAGATCAAGCTATCAATCTATCGCAGTGAAGGCTCTGATCGATTCAAGTTTATAGGTAGTGCGAGGAGCAAGGTGGTAAGCTGCTACTTTGAGGAAGGTTGCTATTTGTTGTTGATAGAGGGTATTCCAGGCCATCCCCATAGCCAGCATCGTGAGATAGGGCATAACTGGATGGTGCAGAGTACTTCTAAGGAGTTGAAGCTGAGTGCCGGGAAGTGGCTGTAGAAGGGCAATTAGGGCAGATATGAGGAATAAAGATAGTTGTTCCTGCCACTGTAGTCGATTTTCCCATAAAGTCCATTGAAGAAAGTGAGGCCCAACAAGCAGTGAATCCATATCTTTGTAACAATTATCTTTTAGTAGTCATGATCCATCTTCACAAGATGTTCATAATCAAATTTAAAATGAGTGTGCTCAATGTAGCCGAAAAGCCTTCTGTCGCCTCGGGGTGCACTCGCATCCTCACTCCTCATCACCTCACTCATCAGACTGCCAGTAAATACAACCCCGTCTATTAGTTCGACTATTTCTAGCGACACATGTTCTTCACCAGTGTCTCTGGCCATGTCCTTGACCACACTTTTTAGGATCAGAAGTACAACCAGAACTGGCAAGCCTTTGATCCCAAGGACTTGCTCACCACAGCCAGAATCAAGCATTTTGCTGGTGGCAACAGCAAAGCCTTGATATAAACCCTGCAGAAGTATGCCAAAAAAGCAAAGCAGCTGAACCTGTGGCTGGACTGCGACCGAGAAGGAGAAGCCATCGCGTTTGAAGTAGTGGATATTTGTAAGGCGGTAAACCCACGGCTATCAGTCCTGAGGGCCAAGTTCTCAGCTGTGACACCTGCCTAGGTGAACCAAGCAATTGCCAATTTAGTGCAACCGAATAAGCTGTTAAGTGACAGCGTTGCATACCGTCAGGAAATAGACTACCGAATTGGCTGTGCCTTTACAGTGTTCCAGACAGTGTGTCTACAAGAGTGTCGACTCATCGAGAGCAAGGGCAAGTATGTGTCCTATGGGCCCTGTCAGCTGCCCACTCTAGGTTTCGTGGTCTTCAGAGCCTTAGAAATAAGGCAGTTTGTCCAGTAGGACTTTTATTAACTAGTCGCAGTCTACAAGAATGCTAAGGGATAGCAGATCACATTCAAGGGTAAGCGAGGACGTGTCTATGATGTTTTGGCAGCAGAAGTTCTTTACCTGTCCTGTTTCACAGAGGCAGCCAAGACTTAAGCCAAAATTACCAGAACAGTCAACAAGCAAATCCGGAAATACAAGCCCAAGCCTATGGCCACACTCGACCTCCAGCGACTCGGCACTCAAAAGCTGAAGATCCCTGCAGCCAAGATCATGAACATAGCCTAAAAGCTTTACACCAAAGGCTACATCAGCTACCCGAGGACTTAAACTAACTCATTCATCCCTTCAATCGACTTACAAACCCTGCTGCAGAAGCAGACTGGAAAGGGTGCACCTTGGGATGCTTATGCTGAAAGACTACTGGAACGTGGATATGAGGCGCCTCGATCTGGAGGCCGTGACGACAAAGCTCATCCACCCATTCATCCTGTGAATTACCTGCATCCAGGATAAGTCACAGCCTAAGAGTGGAAAGTCTACGAGTTGGTTGTCCGGCATTTTATCGCATGCTTGAGCAGAGATGCGATCGGGGAGTAGAAGCAAGTGGATGCAGAGATCGGGACATAAACCTTCAGTAGCAAGGGGATAGCCATCAAGGAGCACAATTTCTTGTAGGTGTACCCTTATGAAAAATGGTTTTAGCACATCATGCCAAATGTGCAGTAGGGTCAAAGGTTTTAACCAACCAGCCTCACTCTCGAACAAGGCAGGACTACTCCTCCACAGCTATTGAGTGAGGCCGAGCTACTGGCACTCATGGACAGACACGGCATAGGCACAGATGCTACCATGACTGACCATATCGAAACCATCCAAAACAGGAAGTTTGCAATAAAGGGGGCTGACGGTAGATTCTCTCCTACAGAACTAGGGTTCAACCTGGTGGATGCTTACGAGGCGATGGGACTTGGACTGGCTGGCCCAGTTCTAAGAGCACGGATGTAGAGAGTGATGTAAGAAGTGGCAGGAGGTCGAACAGGCAGACAATAGGCAATAAATAAGACTTTAGTGGAGATGGTGGACATCCTAGCCCGACTGCAATCAAAGAAGGAAGAGTTCGTGAGTCATTTCAAAAGGATTGAGTGATACGTTTTGGTCAGCCCCTCTTGAGTTCCAGAATGTTTTAATCTTTGTATCTAGCATGGGGGGGTGTCTGGCTGGTAACATCAAAGTATCATCCCCTGTCTTCCATTTCTCTTTTGACTATGCCGAAGATCTCCCCTATCCTCACACCTTCCTTGGGAACTTTGCCTCTCACAACTACACTCCCTAGGGCAAGCAGATTTAACCACTACAAATGCAAGCACTACAACGGGCCTTGTTTAAGTTCATGGCAGCCAGTGCAATCAACCAATAGCTGTATCTCCTGCCTTTACCCGCCCCAGCCATACTGGACCAACTCTGGCTGCAGGCGATGACCTACCGTGAGAAGTATGATCTCATTTCACAGCAGGTCTGTAGCTGGCTTATCTAGAGACAGTTGATAACTGCTCCCATTGATATCAAAAGGGGCAATCCTTACACCCAATAAAATGCTACCCTTCTCCAACTCATACACTCCTTGCATAAGACTTATCGTCATATCTACAAGAAGAAGCCTCACCCTTCCGTTTATGTCAGCTATCACTTAGCTGATAGCTACCTGCTTGACCTCTCACACTACGTGTGGCTTTCTCCTACCTCTATCGAACTAGCCAGTGATCTAGTGTCAAACTGTCAGACCCAAGAATAGGCACTCAGCATCCTCTCTTCTTCAGCACAATCAAAACTGACAAGATTGAGCTCAGCTTTAAAGTCCATGCAGAACTGCCTTATGACGTGTTCAACCCTGAGAAGAGACCACACTTTTAAAAGCTGGCTGCTTATGTAAAGGGGTATGAGATTCCCTTTGCTATAAAGCATGCCCTTTCTGGGTCGTTGCTGCTTACCAGTGAGCAGACTGAGTGCTTGGTCTGTTAGTACATAAAGTACATGCTGCTGTCAAGCATGTGCTAGAACAGAACTTTCCCCAGCTGGGCCATCCTGCAAGTCCTGGAACAGCACATTGGCGATTCAGATGGGTTCACGACCTTCCTCAAACAACTAGACTACTAGAACTTCATTGGCAGGTTCGAGGCCCAATCAGCTGAGCAGGAACGATACAGATTCACAGTGGAGCTATTCGACCGTGTTTTTGAAGACCGGAACCCTGCTTTTTGGAATGGTGCAGAAGAGTAAGAGAATGTGCGAGTGCCAATAGTAGCCTTGGAGCATAGAGGAGGAGTGCCACGTTTATTCCAATTGAGCAGAGACTGGCCTACATACATGACTGACTTCTACTATGCAGGGCACAGGAGCCTACAATTGATGTCTACGAATAATAACGATGAAAGTGAAACCATTAAGCATGCATAATGAATCGCATTGCTCTATATCTTATCTCATGATTCTTTGCCCACTGCGATAGCTGTCTTTGCGAAGTACAGGGGCGTTTTGATGTCGGACAGCAGGTGGATCCCAAGCACCACTGTCAGGATGAAAACCACGGCCATCAGTAGACCTATAAAGGCATGTGGACTCATCTGAACTAGCTTCTTTCCACTGCCACCATGATCCTCATAATTCTACCCCTCATGCTAGTGCAGCACTCGGTCACTCCTATAGAACAAAATACTCAAAGGTGTCTGATTGAAATCTTGAGATGAGAGTTGATCCACCTTGAGAGTCTTCCTCTGCACTCTGGACTAGAACTGATCCTCAATCGACCATATCTGCGAGATAGAGTTGAACGGGGCCATCAGCCTGCAGTCTTTGGGGAACACTGTCAGGAAGTTCGTCCTCTGCTTGACCTCATGGAAAAGTAGTTCAGATTGGGCTTGGTAGATGGTCAATGTTTGTAAGGGGTGGTTGTTGAGGTGGGCGATGAGGGTGTGGAAGAGAGCATTAGGGTCTGCGGTAGGGTTGGCTTGGATGCTGGTGAGCAAGGGACTGGTGATCACGGTCAAGGAAGGCGACCATAAAGGTGGCATGGGCAAGTCCGACAACAAATCCTAAGATCATTAAAAATACAACATCTCAATTTGATTATGTGATTCATGGTCAGCTGATGTACACTATATCATCGTCTTCCAGCTCAATGTACTTGTGGTCAGCCTCATCCAGCAGTTCTTTCAGCTTTGTCACCTCGTGGATATACTTCGGGTTGTTTATCACCTACAGCAGAAAGGCTTCTCTCCGGCTCTAGTACTGCTCCAGCACGTATGCTGAACATGCAATACACTTATCGAAGCAGTGACCGTAGTACAAATTTATGTTGAAGTCACTCATCGTCCCACGGATATGGTGTGGCATCTTCCCTAGGTCGTTCTACTCCAACTTGTCCTTGACTTAACTGGCCGGACATCCTTCCCTCTAGGGGTGATGCGCAAGGTGATGAGCAGCTCACTTGCCAGCCCACTGGAAACGAAGCTGAGACCAGGCCTGGTGACAGTACACTGCTGGTCAAGAGTACGATCCTTCATGGAGTTGGCAGGCTCCAAGACATCATTACAGAAATAGCAGCCTAGTCTTTCCTTGTGCTTCTCTTCAACAAATGCTTTGGGTGAGATGCCATGTCTGATGACGACGTAGGAGTCAAACCCTAGAGCCACTGTGATGCAGATCTTCTTGTACTTGTTGGCTAGCAGGGTAGGCAGCCACCGTGCCTCTCTTGAGTCCATCAGTAGGAACAGTGCGTCATGCTCCTCCACCAGCTTTTCCACCAGGTTAAGGTTCTCGATGGTCCTGGCAATGTCAGCCTCAGTGGTGACAAAGTGACCCGGCATTGGCACATTGACAGTGAATCCTTGAGCGTCCAGTCCAGGGAAGATGGTCTTCAAGGCTGCAGCTGCAGTTTAGGCCTTAGGTTTGCCACCAGCAATAGAGTCTTAAAAGTTGTAAAGAGACTGGCGGACAGGGTTGGAATACGAGACTTTACCATTGTCGATAAATGTTATCTTTTTAACTCCCCAGCCTATCAGGTTCCGGGCTAGTTGACAGCCCAGTGTGCCTGAGCCAAATAGCAGACATCCGGTCTTGTTGATCATCTCAATGTTGAGCTCAGGCAAGAGCCTCCACTTCATCAGCTTGATGTTGAGGTCGATCGCCTATTCAGCCAGAATCTTCTCATCCATCATCGGCTTGAGATCAAGGTTTATAGGCTTGTAGGCAGATAGGATCATGTCCTCAGTAGCCTCACACTCACTCAAGTCAACCTCCCAGAGCACTGACCTGATCCACTAAAGAGGCCTTTCAAGGTTCAGAATGACAAACTCCTTGAAGAGGAGGATTCTGATTCTAGCAAGGGCATCCTTGCTCAAGCCCAACGACAACAAGAAATACAGGTAGTTGGAGACGAATACCCCATGTCCTTAGGGATTGTTGATTGTGTCCAGCAGTACAAAGAGGTAGTCTCCTCAGGCTTGCTCTTGAACTAAACGAATTTACAGATGGTGTACTTCCCTTAGCTGTATTTCACTAGGAAGAAGGGTGCGATCTGGTGGGTATCCATCTGCCGCTTGATGAGTTCTCCAAGTGGAGGAAGGTCCACCTTGGCAGCTGTGGCTAAAGTCCAGTCGAGCAGCTTCACCCCTGACAGTTTTACGCCATTGGTGATAAACCTATAGTTGAAGATATATTTCTTCAGATCTGCGAACATGGCTACCAAGAACAGATTCAAGTCAGCTGAATCACCCTACAATCCTTTCTCTATTGCCACTGTGACCTCCTTTCGGTACCGGGCACTCAGTGTCCCGTCTGAAAGGTCCTGGTATTGTTCAATTGTGTTCGTGCAGATCAACTGCCCTGTGAGGTCCATTTCGAAAGGGCCGAATCAGCAACCTTTGCCTGTTAAAAGGATTGAAGATCCAGCATGATGATACTCAAAGGGTCAACCTTGTTGGAAAGAGCTGACCGGGCGAAGAGAGGCCGGTCAGAAGCATCAAGCTTGAACTGCTCGACCTTGAGTTTAGCAAACTTGGACCAGAAGCCAATATCGATATTGCCGACAGGTCGGTACACTTTGGCCTGCTTCATTTCTGATTAGTATTGTATGATCAAGCTAATCAGCAGCTTGAAAATTAATCGTTATGAAGCCCACCAAGATGCTCATCAACCAGGCTTCCAGTCCACAGCCCTTCCTTGACTACCTAGGAACAAGTCCCAGCTGTCGATCAGGAGCGACTCGACTATCTGGCCAAGGTGCAGGCCTACCAGCAGTTCATTCCTCTCATTGAAACCGCCATCTCCCAGAAGGATATGATCGATTTACTAGCAGCTGATCTGTAGCAACAGCACAAAGACGTCACCACCGATCTAGCTCAGACTGAGTCAGCAGTCAAGGAGGCAGAGAAAGTCCTGCAGAAACTATAGGCTTCCAAGCAGCTGATCGATGAGAAGATCGCTAAGACCAACCAACTCTACAATCCAGTTGGGAGTGGACTAGCCAGTGGAGAAGGCCCTCGTCCTTCAAGGGTGTAGTTTCAGACCAAGATTCGGAACAGGCCGATTGTGAGCAAGTACAACCCCTACCCCCAGAAGAAAGGGAGGAAAGGGTTGAAAGGTGAGGATGGGGAATAGAGCGAGTCTAAGCGCAAGGGTGAAGGAGGGGAGACTTCTATAGTCAGCAGTGATTTCGAGGCGACAGAGAGAAGACAAGAAATGGAGGAGATGATTGCCAGAGAGAGGTTGCGTAAGATAGTGGAAGAACATCAGGACTACAAGTAACTGCTTGAGAAAGAGGCTGATAAGGCTTAATAAGAGCTCAACATATCTGCTCTGGCTTGTCAGATGCCAAGCTGCAGAAGGCATCTTCGAGGAGGAGTATCAGAACCAATACTAGAATCTGCTTTAAACCCATCTCAACTCCCTCAAAGAAAGACTCCACATGGTGCAGCACAATCAAGCTGACCAGCTCTAAATCCTTGAAGAAAACGAGCGACTCATGGACTAGAACACTCGCATTTACAACAAGCTGACCAAGTCAGAGGGTCAGTTCAATCGACAGCGCAAACAGGGGATGCAGAAGAGTGACAAGAAGACAGCCGAGTACTTGCTGAACTGTATTATAACTCACCAGTGCAGTAGGATGCAGACAGTCGGGATGCAGCCTTCAACAACGTCAAGAAGCAATACGACATGCTGGAAAAGATCTTCTCTCGAAAGTTCAAGACCCTTGCTGAAGCCAGTTAAGCCCAGCAGAGGAACTACGAAGAGGAGATGAAGCGCCTTGATGCTGACATCCTTAAGACCTAGGGTGAGGTTGGCAGGCCAGGTGAAGAAAAGGTTATCTATAGAGATGGGACTAACTTGGAGTTGCTCAAGCAGGCGGCTGACAAGAAAAGGAAGAGGGAAAAGGATGAGATGGCTGCAGCCTTCAGGATCATCAGCTTTGTATTTAGGAGTTTAAGCAGAACCGGCAATTCTTTCAACAAGAAGTCGAGCCCATCTGCAGGGGCACTGCTCCATGGCAATTGTACGTAGGATGCAAGAATATTGCTGATGGACCACGAGGACCAGCCCTGAACTTTAGTCAAAGCAGAAGCAGAAGCAGAAGCAGAAGCAAGAGCAGGAACAGAAGGAAGGAGGAGAAGAAACAGAAGGATAGAGGAGGGGTCAGAGGAATAGGATGAGAGCATGGAGTTAGGGAGCCTGGACTAGATAAAGAAGCAGATAAAGCAAGTGGAGGAACAACTAGCCCGCTAGAAAAGATAGTCCTGACATTCTGATCACTCATACATGCTACCTACAATCTATCATAAAAATGAATCAGCATCATTTCTAAGAGTCTGCCAAGATCATGCAGAACATCTATTCATCTGCGAAGATGCCACATGACAGAACCTTGTTTGAAAGAATTCTATT